>NC_053418.1:27337328-27364828 GCF_016859285.1 Xiphias gladius | reverse complement strand
CCATACCACTACTCGCCTCATCTCTAGTGCCACTTTGCGTGCCGGATGGTGATGAGGCTCTTCTTTACAATGTCTCAGAGCTTTGCTAGTGCTGCTTTTTCCTCCTCATTTGCCTTATTGCACTGGTCAATAGTGGTTGAAGCATTTCAATGAAAACCCCAAATGTGAACCTACTGGTAGTTTAGAGGAGTCAGGGACTCACAAAAGTCATTAGGATTCATCCTCTGGATACCATGTCCAAAAGTTAGTGATATTTCACTAAAACCCAAAAATGTCAACCTCATGGTGGTGCTACAGGAAAAGTCAGGGGATCCCCAAAAGTCAGTAGGATTCATTGTCTGTAGACCATAAATGTCTGTCCAAAATTACTTCATGGCGATCTATGAAATAGTTGTTGAGATACATGTATTTCAGTCTGGACTAAAGTGGTGGACTGTCTGACAGACATTGCCATCCCTTGTGTCCCTACTACCTGTAGTGTGTCTAAACATGGCAAATCAGCTCAAATTATATAAGAACCATTGCTGCTTTAAAGCTTCCAATAGACACTGGCACCCTTAAGCAGCCACATCCAGTGGACATCTGGGATTACCTTTCAGCCATCCATTGCTAACTGTTTTCAATAGGCATGTTGTTTGATTAAAATGGGAGAGCATAGATCTATTACTTTATGACAGACTGTAACTGCGTGGATTTAACACTGATAGATATACTGTAGGTTTATTCTTTAAAAATTGAAACAGACATTAGAGACCTAAAGTGTAAATACGCAGAATAAAGCTCTTACTAATCTATAGGTACAGCAAGGTTCATAGATATAGCTATTAAAGAAATAATAGTTTACACTCTGTAGGCTATTATTGGTGCTGGTGCTGTTATTTGTAATTTCCGTGTTGGCAGTTTGACTGACTGAATCGAAGTTCTGCAGGGATAGTTTCCTAAGCAGCCCTCCCTTGTTAAATGCACACCAGGTCATTTGGAGTAACCAGTTGATCAACATATTTCCAGTGAAGGGGTTGTTACATCTGTTAAATCACTTGAGCATGGGACACAACCAGATATCCTTACTCCAAGCTCTTTTGGAGTGTCCTCAGTCCTCATCTTTTCAACATAATTTGTAACACCCTCTACTAGATTCAGTTATCCAAAGCTACTTTAAAAACTCAATTGTGGTCTGATTTTAACTCAGCACATCAGTCCCCCATCCTTGTATTTATGATGTTTTGTTTTCAACTCATACAATTTCTCTTGATCCTATATGCTGCCGCTAAGGTTCTTCTCTCTTTCTTTAGGTTGCTCAGGAGAGCTGCGATGCCTGCGATGCCTCTCTGGTTGCAGTTGACTTCAACAAGACTCGCACTCCACTTCCTGGAGGTGAGACCCAACACAACGGCTGTGTTTTCTGTGATCCCGTTTTCCAGGATCTGGTGGAACTTAAACATGCCACCATGAGGCACTTCATGCACCGGGGTGGGGGTGCAAGACGAGGAGGACGGGGACGGGGCAGGGGACGCCGTGGCAATCCTAAAAAACCCAAAGACAAAATGGCTGCCTTGGCAGCTTATTTTGTATAGTGTCTGTGTATAACGTGTCCTTTTATTTGCCTGACACATAGTCTAAAGATGTGTATGTCTGTAAAAGGAGCTCTGTTTTTACGTGTTTAATTACACTGAAGTAAAATATATATTAAAAAATGTTTGCTATAAGTGTGTTTGCTCACCATCATAAAGAACTAGTTCATATATATGTTGTAGACTTCAAAATACAGTTTTCAAGGAAAAAGCATGTCCAAATCTTCTTTGCAGTGCTGGACTTTTGTGATTTCAATACTTTGAGCTTCGAGCTTATTCTACTATTTACTTTCATAGTTATTTTTATTGATTTTAAAACATTTACAAAGACAATCACCCCTGCCACCCCATACCAAAAACAATGAAGACATAACAGCCTAATGATTAAAAAAAAAAAGGGAGGTATAAATTCAGGCAGGCAGTGAAACAAATATAAATACTCTAATTTTTAAATTAAACTCATTATTTACAGTAATTCCAAGGTAATTGAAACTCTCTTCAATAATTCTAATAGAAGCCTAATTTCCTCAACATTTAAAGGATTGACATATAATGGAAACAGCTAACTCTTATGGAAGTTTATCTTATAACCTGAGATCTGACCAAAATGTTGCGGCAAATTAAGGGTGATAGGAGTAGTGTTCTCTACATTAGAGACATATAGATAGATATACATATAGACATATACTGACAGTTTATGCTCCATGGCACCTCTCCGTATACCTGATATATGCTGGTTGGTCCGTATAGCTACAGCAAGCAGCTCAATGGCATATACAAAGAAATGGGCTAAACGGGAACCTCTGCTGAGTTCCATAATGTAAAGTCAAGAGTGCAGAATATGTATTCTTAGTTAAAACCACAGATGAGGGACATGAATACAGTCGCTTGACCCAGGAAATAAATGTTGCTCCAAGATTCGAACAGGTAGTACCAGTCTTCTCTGTCGAATGCCTTCTTTGCATCCAAGGAGAGAAAGCACTGTATGTCGCTTTTGTAAGGGGAGTAGAAATGTTAAATAAGGGCTGGATATTAATGAAGAAAGAGTTATGTTTTTTTAACAAAGCCTGCCTGATCTGGGTATATAATAGTGGGCAGGATGTCCACAAGCTGATATTCCAGAACTTTAGCCAGTATTTTGTAGTTGAAATTTAATAGAGATATTGGTCTCTTTGATCTGCATTTTAAAGGGTCCTTATCTTTTTTAGCCAGCAACGTTATGCAGGCCCAACTAAGAAACGGTGGAAGTGATCCTGCTGCCAGTGACTCTGAATACATAGTTGATGGGATGGGCAATGGCAGATTAAAAAGTTTCTGATAGAATGTATATGGCAGCTCATTATGGCCTAGTGATTTCACAGACTGCAATTTGGTTTCTGTTTTCTCACGTTGTGAGATAGGTTTATCTGTTCTGGCTACTTGGTTTGGAGACATAGTAGGGATGTTATGGCTCTTAAAGAATTCTTTAATGTTCGAATTAGAAAAGTTGCTAGACACATATAAATCAAAGCCCTACAACTATTATTAATTTTTTTCTTGTTCATGAACATCCCGTCATCTCAGAAAGATATTGCACTTATAATTTGTTTAGCTTTTGCACCTTACAACTGGCTAGCTAGAACTCTCCCCACTAATCACTATGCTCATAAAAAGTGCTTCTGTTTCTACATTAAATTTTTCAGTTTTTCTACATTTTATTCAAGGTCTCCTTTTTCTTTACTAAGTTCTGTTTTTCTTTTTCTTATTGGCTGGGAAAGAAATAGTCTGTCCTCTCAGATAAGACTTAAGTGTCTCCCAAACAGAAAAAATAGAAAAATCAGCAATTGTGTTTATATCTAGAAATACAGGGATTTGTTCAGATATAAATTTAACAAAATCATCACTGGCCCGCAGAAGCGTGTTGAAATGCCAGTTTCTCATTGGGTAAATTTAGTTTTTAATCTAGTTTTCACAGGACTGAATGTAGGGGGTCAGTTTCAGTAAAACAGTATTCAATTCTGCTGTATGTGCGGTGTACATGTGAGAAAAATGAATATTTTCTCTTGGATTGAGAAATTACCATATATCAGAAATTGCAAACTCTGAAAGAAAGGTTTGCATGCAAATAGGTGGTTTGGATACCATATTGCTTCATCTGACTGTTGACCTGTCCACGTCAGGATTCAAACAAAAATTAAAATATCCTGATGATTCTCCTTTCCTATTGTTTCCTATTCAAGCTTTTAATTTGATTATTTCCCCTGACACTCATCCATATTTGGTTTTTAATTTTCACTTTCCATATTCAAATTTCAATTTTTCAATTTGTTATTTTCTGTCAAAAGTAGAGCTGTAAGATAAGTCAATTAACTGACAAGTTGATCGATTAAAAAAATGAATCAGTAACTATTTTGATAGTGGATTAACCCTTTTAGCTTTTTTCAAGCAACAATGCTACACATACACTGGAATCCAGGTTTTGAAATGAGAGGATTTGTTGCTCTTCTTTAAACTGAATATTTTGGGGTTTTGGACTGATGCCTAAATAACACAATCAGTTTAAATACATTAACTGGATCTGTGGGTAATTATAATAGGTAGTTTTCACACAATTATTTTATATTTCCTAAACAAGTTGATTCATCAAGAAAATTAAAATAAGTTCCAGCCCTATCAAAGTTCCTTTTTTAGTTTTCTTTTTTTTTTAATAACATTTATTAATGACTTGATAATCCTTTGTAGTCGGGGAATGTCATATTTTATCTATAATTGTATGTCTTAATTTCCTATTTCTATTTTATGTCTGAAACCACATGAATATTGGGTATGGCTTGGTCCTTTAAATCTACGGCGGAAGGAAGACGGAAGTATGATGACGTACAGGAAAGTGGTCCAATAGGGTGTTGAGCATACTGCAGATCTCGTAACATTATTGGTATGTACGCGGTGATTTTAGTACCATCAGACTTTTTACGATCGGGTCTAAAAGCGCAGGTTTGTGTGTGTGTGTGTGTGTGTGTGTGTGTGTGTGTGTGTGTGTGTGTGTGTGTGTGTGTGTGTGTGTGTGTGTGTGTGTGTGTGTGTGTGTGTGTGTGTGTTTATCAATTAATCTCTTTTACTCTTTGTCTCGCAGTATCTCGGTGTGTTTCTCTAAACTCTCTGTCTGTCGCTTATGTAGGCGTACCATACCAAGGGACTCTTCTAACTGAGCTAGCCCCAGGTAAGATGAAGAAACGACCTTTTGCTCGTCGGGAAAATCCTATTGTTTTAAATAAATCCAGCCAGCAGATACCCTGATTTTATTTTGCTGACTGCATGTATTACAGTGTAATGTTAATGTTTCAACCGTGAGAACGCTGCCGCGAAAAGTACGGGAGATAACGTGGGCACTCTATGTACCCTTAAAACAATGTCACAAGAGGTAAAACTGTGCGACTTTTACACGTTTGGGAAAGCAAAATATGCCTACAGTCACTGTACCTTCGGCACATGAATATAATATGGCAGAATTCTTGTACTTATCTGGCGCTTACATTTGCTTTTAAATGTAGCTACAAAGTTACTATAACTGCTAGCACTGTTTACAAGCCCTTCCTGCGTCGTTCTGCTAGTTGTTTTTTCAAGAAATTTCCCTTTGCAGTATTAAGTCACGCAAACCTGGTGCCAAACAGTGTAAAATCCACTGTCTTTCTTTGAGTAAGAAGAGGCAACTCCCAGCTAGCGATATCTGGCCGGATGCTGAGTTTTGTTTGGTGAACCGGCCGCGGGTAACGTTGGGCAGACGTAAGGCAAGTCACACTGTGTCTCACCTCACGACTCATAAAACTCCTCGTTTTTATTGAATGCAATGCAGGGCAAGGGCAGGGCAAGCTGAGATGGCTACATGCTGGCACTATGCTACTGACTACTCTGAAAAAATCCAGAACGAGATAAACCACTAATTGAAAAGCCTATTTAAAGTACAATTATGCTTAAATGAATTTAGTGATGTGTAACAGAAACAAAATTGACTTCCTAGTGGTCTCCTACCAGGCTAATTTATTGTCTCTAAAAAATAAAACTGCGCAGGTGACATGACTTAAAAAGTTTAAATTATAGGTATTTGGTGTTTAGTCATTAAAGCATTTTAGCATGAAATGTTTTCCTTCCAACTGTTTATAGTTCAAAAATAGATGCTTGATGTGTTATTTAAGAGAGTTCATTTCTGCCAAGAAAAGAAAACAAACAAACAAACAAACATTAGGTGAGTCAAAAAAAATTAGAGATATACTTAACAAAACTGTGGCTAACTCAGTCAAAATTATGACATAGTAAAAATTTAGATTTACTATCATAATCATTTGGACTTAGTCTCTCATAATTTTCACTTAGTAAATCAAGGAAAAAAATTTGAGCTAGTAAGTCAAAGTCTACATCACTATGTGGAGCCTTTCAGTTCTATTTCTTAGGATGTTGTAATGACTTGTTATGACTATATAATTCTAAAAATAATGTTAATGTAACAATATAACAACAAATAAGCATACTTCCCAAATGTCAAATTTTTCCTTAAATGTGGTTTGACGTGAGCAGCTTCACAAAAATATAATTAGTTTAAAGGCAACAAACTTGAGTTTCCAGTACTCTGCTCTACGATAACATTTTGGCAAGTACCAAAAATGACCAGCTTGGAATTCAAATGTTCATCTTTGAATTGTATACTGCTTTAATTTTCCATCACACAGTGTCAGAGTGAAATTTGAAGCCTATTTTCTCTGTCCTTCAAGTGTCCACTTGTGGCCTTTGAGCCCTGACGCCCTGTTCACGAGAGAGTTTACTGCAGCCAGAGTCAGTGGGATGGAGGAGGAGGCCAGGTGCTTCCTGGGGAAGTTTGTGGACGAGTTCCCAGCTGCTCTGGAGGAAGGCAGTCCGTTGCCTGTCAGCCCTCTGAGCCGTAAAGTCTCCCTGGAGGAGCTGCATGGAGAGAGCCTGGAGCTGGGCCTGAGGCTGCTGGCTGCCAGGTATGACTGGGAGGGAGAAGTACACAAAATGTATTTTACATATTTTGTAGGCCTGCAGGATAGAAAAAAGGTACAGCGCCACAGAGACTGAATGCCCCATGCTCCAAGATTACATAAGATTTACCTTTATTGATCCCCGTTGCACCCCTAGAAACTTTTAGGTGTCCACCATCTCCACTCCGTTCCCCTTATGGCAACAGAGGTACAGGGTCTCTTGCTGCGCCGGAAGTCCATCACCGCTGCTGGGCTAAATGCTCTTGTTCCACCTGATTAAGAACACTCTAATATTTGATATCACTAAATCCAACATTACTTAATAGTAAAGAATTTTAAAATGTTACATATATTATATTGTTATACTATATCATAACTTCATATTGCTTTTCCTATGATGACTAAATCATCATCTCTTACACTCAAAGAAAATAAAATTAGTTAAATTAATGCGTTTATATGAACTTATATAATCATGTTACAGTTGTCTTTTTCCATCTCTAGTAAGCTACCTTAGTAGATATCTCCTTGGGAAAGCTGATTTTTCTGCCATGTACACAGGTAATCGTTATTCTGATTGGCTTTTTACAAGTACATATGTTCATGCCAAAAGAGATTTGAGAGAGGGAACGTAACAGCAGAGTGATAGATGAAAAGAGAGCTAATTACATGGAGTAGTACATCTATTTGTTTAATATAATTCTGTCCAAAGTCTGACTAAAACTGAAACTAACAAAAGGTAGACTTCAGAGGTTTATATATAATCTGTCTGCAGCACAGAACATTTGACTGTTATAAATTCACACACTTTTGTGATGTGAGGCAGAGCTCCGCCCTGTCTGTCTGAAGCAAGCCATGCTTCCAAACTAAAGTCGGGCGGAGGGGAGAAATCTGATGCATGCACTGAATGTGAATTAACTGATGTTACATTGTTAAGGGGATCAGCCTATAAAAATCAAGAGTTAAAAAAAAAACGAAGAAGAAACTCACAGAATTAAAATAATCATAAAACTAGCGGTCATTCTCCCAATATTTTTCAATTCCTCCATGATATATGCATGGATGAAATTATGAATAGTCTGAAAAACACTTTACTCACACGATCTGAACGTATAGGAATTAAACTTATCATCTTGTCATTCTCTGCTTGTGCACTGTTGGGCAATGAAACAGGCAGCAGAATTCTGTAATAAATAGATTTATTAATAAATAATGAAGTTGATGAGAAAATGTGTTATGGGATTCACTGTGAAAAGAAGGACGGACATCCTTTATTCTCATGGTGGTCATTAATTCTTCAACTGTAAATTGAGTTTAAAATCCTTCAGTGCTGCAGCCTCTGAGAGAACTGACAACACTCTTTCCTTTCCTATCATTATTTTCCAGACTGTGGACCAAATGGCAAATTGTATTGTAGCATCTCAGCTCCTTCTGAAATTGTCTTGTCATGTCTGAATAAAGTACAATAAAGGAGCAACATTTATACAACAGACACCCACTGTATGTCTGAATGACAAAAAAGCCACCTCTCTAACAGACAGATAAAGCCTTTATTCAAGATCTGAAAAGGGCTTTTGAATGTGGAGAGAAGTGTGTGTAGTGTGTCTTCAGTATGCCTTTTCAATCCCTTCACAGCCCGGTACAGTCCAATTTTTTCAATCATTGGCTAAATGGTTTCACAGTTAGTGACGTTTGTTTTTTTTCACATCGTAGTATTTTAAGTGTCAAAGTATTAGTAGCATAGTAATAATATATCACGCTAAACTGTAGTTTAAGTGTAGTTAGTGCAGGAGTACTTGGTGCTATTTGCACTTTCCGCCAATCTTGTGTGTGTGTCTGTGTGTGTGTCCGTGTGTGTGTGTGTGTGTGTGTGTGTCCGTGTGTGTGTGTGTGTCTGTGTGTGTGTCTGTGTGTGTAGGCGTGGCGCGCTTGTGCATGTGTACCTGCATTCCTCACATTCCTGACAGCTCTGCTCTTACCCTGCTCATTCAGTATGCATGGTTGGCAGAGTGGACAGAATAATAGTTGCTGACACACTTTATAAAAGTGAAACCAGAAAGTACCAAAGAAAAGAGGTGTAGGAGACTTGAGCTGTAACAACAGCACTCATACACTATCTTCTTCCAATAGAATTACAAATCTGTGATCATCATTTGCATTTCCTGAGTTACTGTGTTTTATTTTAAGATGATGAATAGATAATCTGATTATATTTGTGTAAAAATGGTACAGGATAGGGGTTCCATCATTATCAGAAAAACCTAGAATACCATACAGTTATGTGTATTTCAGTCAGCCAGCTCACATGAATGTTAAACATGTCAGCGTTAATGTTTGACATCTAGCTCATGACTTTTTCACTCCCCACAAGGAAGCCACAAGCTCAGCACAGCAGGGAAGATTGATGATACTAACTCATTTTAAATGTAATACATTCAGGGTTTATTTGTCTAACTTTTGGTTGGATAAAATGAGAAACCTTGGGCTCTGGTGATGTGCATTTTGCTGTTCTGGAAGGATTCATCGAAAAAATTAGATAATCAAATCAGATAATTAGATAATGCAACTAATTGTTAGTTGTAGCCCCAATTCAGACAAATAGACAGAGAAGGTTTTATTAGTTCTCCCAGGGAGTCAGGCAACTAGCCCCTTTCAGACATGGAAAATGTAAGATTGTGTGTTTCATCTGTGCGTTAAAGTCATGGCTTTTTGTCATTCAGAAGAAAGTGATATGTTAAGGCTCCTTATGACTCCTTAGCTGTTTTATTGCAATGAAGAATCTTCTGTAAATGAACTTTCAAGCTCAGCTAAACAGTACGAGCTTACAAAATTAAAAAATGTATGAGTCCTCTGTCTCAGAATCATTGGCTTGTGTGCACTCTCTTCTGCACACGTTTTCCTTCAGAGGTATGCCCTGTCAGGAAGACTTCATACCCTCCCTGTAGAAACACCATTGTTCTCCACACTTCCTTTTTCTGTGAGCCTAGTCCTCTCTGAAACATAAATGTAATTCTCTAAAGGGAAATGCAGAGTTGATCTCACAGTTGTGCACTTACCAGCTGCATTCTGTAAGTGAGCAGCTGCCTGGCCCAATCATATTTTACCCGTTTGTGTTTGCTTGTGTTGACTTGTTTTTTTCTGTACTGAGGTGGATCCATCAACTACGGCTGTACAGTTGTGTATCACCTGGATGCAAAGTTTGGTGCGAAAAAATGATCTAGTTCAGATCTTGACAGAGTACATTACAATTTATTTTTTGCTTGTGTTTTTTGGTTCAGGGGTGCTCCTGCCATCCTCAGTGCCCTCCTGTGCCAGGCAGCACTGTCCCAGCTGCTGCAGAATGACCTTTCACCTTTCCACTGCCCACAGGAAGCTGAGGCCAACCAGGAAGAAGAACAGAGAGTAGTCTGTAAGTGTTTTACTTTATGCTCATTTTGGAGGCTGTAGTTTGGGGTGCTGTTAAATTATATTGTGTTATAATGAGGGGTGTCTCTAATATTTACCCTCACTGATACAAATGGAAGGTTTGTTGCCGAGCAACAGAGCTACATTAGCATTCATTTGGAGTCACATTTGTGTCCACCTGATGAATGTAAATGCAATATTAACTCTCCTTCGGTCTCAGTTTACTCTGAGAGGTTCGATGCAGTGAAGTAACTTTTAATGTAAAAATAAGAGGCTTACAGGCAGACAGGTTAACAAGGAGGCAGACAAACAGGCAAGAAAACTCAGGTAGCAGGTATAATTAAACAAAAACAAAAAAACACTAGGGGACAAGAGCAGATGAACCCACATGGACCAAAATATAAATACAGACTGAGGTGATGAGGTAACTGAAAACAGGTGTGTGAGTGGGCAGGGAAGCACATGTGAGTGCAAATGTGAAACGGGTGAGCAAGTTGATGAGACAGGAAAAAAGTCTGGGGACATCTGGTGGGCGGATGAACAGTGGTAGGTCTGGGGAAATGAATTGGAGAACATGGCTTGGAAGAAGTGAGCAGGGTCTGGAGACAAGAGCCAAGGCGAACTGGGGATCAGACTTTGGGAGCTACATGCTCCACTATGTTCTTCAGCTAGTCTCCAGCTTTGTCTGTCTGCTGTTTAGTGCTGGACAGGTAGTACACAGTGGGTTTATCAGAGCTTTTCACTGAAAACAGCTGCCTGCTGCTGTTGGAAAGAAGGTGAGAGTGAACCAAAACAGTAAATGTGATGTAAAATCAAACTAATCAGCTAAAAGCAGCTAACAAGCTGAGTTCGATACCCAGCCTAAACCTAAAACCATGAAAAGTCTGTCCTGAAAGGCTGGTCTTCATTTTTGTTCTCTATGCTCTGTTGTGTATCGTACCGTATATACCAATAGCAAACAGTAGTAAGCACCTAAAGTCTGTGATTTAGTTCTTGTTTATTTCTATTTTATCTTACTGACAGTACTTCAGTCAGAGGCAGTCCAACGTCTCTTCCTCAATAAGCTAATAGATTTAGCACTGGCATGGCATCAAACCTTCCTCAAGCTTCCCCCCTCCACTTCCCGGTTCCGCCGCTGCTCTGTTCATGCCATCAAGAACACGAGGAGGAAGATGGAGGACAAACACTTGGCCCTAGCTGAGTTCAACCAGCTCTTTGGAATCCAGGTACAAGACTTTCACTGCAACACCAAACATTGCTTGTCACTGGTTTTCTTGTCTTTCTATTTGTTAAAAAGTTCAAAAAACCAGAAATGTACAAAACACCTGTATGAGTTTTAAAATATATCAGACACATATTTGAGTCTTTCTCTCTTTCTCTCTCTGCCATGGTGCAGGACGGAGTGGAACGTGCCTACTATGCTGTGTTTGATGGACATGGAGGGGTGGATGCTGCTACCTACGCTGCCACTCACCTCCATGTTGCTCTAAGTAAACAGGAAACACTGCAGAGTGACGCATCCACAGCCTTCAAAAATGCCTTCCAAAACACAGATGACATTTTCCGAGCCAAAGCCAAGAGAGAGGTACTGAAGCAGCACTGGTCCAACACCCTGAACACACTGGTTTCAGATGACTTACACTTGAATCGTTACACACACTGGTGTGAGTGTGCCACTGGAATTATTTACATTTACAGTGTTAAATGATAACCAATTTAAAAATAGGCTAATTTTAAAAAGCAACTATAAAGCAGTTAATTAAAGCAAAATGTAAACCATGCGTTATAACTCTCAATATACAAAATATAATAAAAATAATAATAATAATTAATAATTATACTCCTTATTTTGTGTTTAAATGTTGAATTATTAATTTAAATTTTTAAAAAGGCTTTTAGATTCAACTTTTGGTTATTCCATTTATCAATGTATCCATCTATCATATTCCGTCCTACAATTTATTGTATGGAACCACCTGCTTCAACATTTACAGTTTTCACTTTGTGTTAGCTTTAATTTAAACACAACTCTCTTTTAATTTGAAGACATGTAAGCAGTGTAGCACCAAACAATTAAAATCAAGACCAACCCACATGGGTTCTGAGTGTTTTGCTGGTCACACCAGCATGCATTACTGCAGAACTCAGGCTGCAAACTCAGGCTGATAAGTAATGTGTTTGTTGTCAGCGTCTGCGGAGCGGCACTACAGGCGTGGCGGTGCTGATCCAGGGTCAAGAGCTGACTGTGGCCTGGCTTGGAGACTCTCAAGCAATGCTGGTCAGAAAGGGACAAGCTGTGACACTCATGGACCCCCATAAACCAGAGAGAGAAGTAAGGATATCAAACACACAGACTCTCTCACATAGCTCTCTGCTGCTTGGAATTTCTGGGTGTTTTGTTTTCCAAACAGGGAAGGTCACGGAATATACACAAGGTCACTTCACAGGAAAGTAGCTGAATGTATTTTCCAACATGTTTGACATACTGTATTTACTACAACAGATAGGTTCAGCACATCAACAGCAAAAAAGACGTAGCCATAGTAAGTTTGCCCCGAATTCATGTTGGAGATCAAGGGAAAACAAAGATTTTTCATTCCGGACTATCTCTACTTTTTTTAGATGCAGGGCTCTGTGAATGTGCTGCGGAATTAGGTGAAGTGAGAAAACATTGAATGAATTGCCCTACATCTAATCGATTCATCATTAGTGCGTTTGATAATGACTTAATGATTAATCGATTAATCAAAAAATAACCATCAGATTAATCGATAATGAAAATATTTGCAGCCCTAAATTACAGTCACATGGCTCATGTGGAATTAAAAACACCCAACACTGATGCTAGTTGCAATTAATTACTGCACATCTTCAGATAAAACGAATGGTGGGAAGATGATCAGGAGGTAAGGTCTGTCTCTTTCATTCTCCACTGTCCAGGATGAGAAACAACGAATTGAGGATCTTGGTGGCTGTATCACCTTCATGGGTTGCTGGCGTGTTAATGGCACCTATGCTGTATCCAGAGCTATAGGTAAGTCAGGCACAGCCAACATGATCTTAGAATTAGTGCTGACCCAAACAGGGTCTCTGTCCTGGGTTTTATTGATCTTACTGCAGCGTTTGACAAGGTCGATCATAGCAGTCTGACTGATCGCCTCGGCAGCTGGGTTGGCCTCTCTTTCAATATAGAAAGGTTCTTGGCAGGTAGCTTTTTCCACACATCTTGGAGAACTTTCCACAGACTGTCTACATGATGTTGAGGTCAGGGCTAGACCATGTGTGGGCCGAACCATCTTTTATAGGACTCCTTGTACTTCTTGTCACTGAACCTAGTTCTTTGAGGTCTCTATCGTTCTGCAGAATGAATTTTGGACGAGTCAGATGCCTTCCTGATGGTATTGTGCGATGGATGAGGATCTAAACATCTAAAGTGCCTAAAACTTTTGCATAGTACATATTATTTCTACTATTACCTGTGTTCAGTAAAGAAATTTTAGTTCAGTTCAGTCAAGTCAGCAAGTTCTTGTTCAGGTAACTATGTATTTTCAGTTCAGCTGTCTTATATTTTATAAAGCGTACATGAACTTCAAGTGAAGAATTGGGGATGTCCAAATCTAGATTCTTTTCAGTTGCAAATCTCAGAGTTTGTCCATTTATTGAAAAAAAAAAAAAACAGTCTACGTACCACACAGTTTTACTAGAGTATATTTCATTTGACCATTTCCAGATTACAATTAGCTTTCCATAAAACTATCAAACAGCCTTACAGTGTTGGTTTCTTCCTCTAACATTCCTCCCTGTAATCATTAAAACTGATTTAAAAACTAAAAAATATCCATGTCTTGTTACGTAGGAGTATTTTTTTCCCCCCAAACAATAGCAAGTGGCAAGTGTTAATGACAAATAGGTTGTATAACCCATGGCTGCTTTACAATAAAAGCCACCCAGTGTGAAAGAGCATCAACACGAAATGTTTGGCTTGCGTAACGCTCCAACATTCTGCCTTTTTTTTTTCCACATGAACCTTTTTAAAATATGAATTGTAAAGTTCTTTAAATTTTAGATTTCAAGATACCTACACTTCTTGTCCAAAAGTTTACCAAATTTTAGGTTGATTAGGTTGAGTACAAATGTTTTACAGTGCATTTAGTAAGCACGGTACCTAGGCATCCTTTTGTGTGCCAAAACTATCCAAAAACTTCCCCAAAATGCTGAAATGCACATTCAAATATTTAAGAAAATATTGTTTTTTTTAAATAGATAATGTCTTGCAGCTAATGACAAACGTAAAAACCATGAAATTAAGGAATTTCAATACAGTATACAAAATGGAGAGTTTGTAATGCTTGTGTCCAAAACCTTATCTGGAATATATCCAAACTTCCTCAAACAAGAACATTAAGCAGAATTGTCCATTTGTAGCATATGACTTTGTTTGGATGATGTTACAATAATTTACATCAACAGCCTGGCATGGCTGAAAATCAGCTCTCAGCCCTCTGGCTCACTGCAGGTCCTGTCACTCCATGCAGCAGAGATGATCTGGGGTTGTGCACACAGGGACATGACAATACCTGCACTTGAAGACAGTTTTTCCTTCTTCAGGGCAAAGCAGAGAACAAAGTAATTAATGCCTGTTGTTGTCTTGTCCCGTCTTGCCTCTTTTTGGCAGCCCCTACCTGTGGCACTGAATGACATAGCAAGTTCACTCATGTTGCAGCACCATAACTAACATAAGAAATAACACTGGCAAACATCAGTAGTATGAAATAAAAAGTCTCCTCTAGATACAAGCACTTCCATTTCTGCTGTATTTGAATAATCGTGCGTCAGCTTGACTCAGCACTTGTGCTAACAATGCTAACAACTAGCTTAGGGCTACAACACACACTACAGTTCACTATATTAGACATCACATGTAGATCATTTGACTCAGACTACCATAGTTAAATTATTTCTGAAGAAACACAAGTTGGCCAAGTTAGATTTTAGAGTATTCTTAACATTCTTTTCTTGTTTTCTTCAAGTAAAGCTATGAATCAACTATGATTCCCAAGTATTTCAACTTATGTACTACCTGAGCTTTCTGTTCCTGGACAAAAACCTCAAGGTCAATAACCAGATTTTTCCTTTTTTTTCAAAACAACATATTTGACAGGAACTACTTAGCCCATTTGAAATATAAACCATTGCATCTGATAACTGCAGTGCAGCCTGTTGTTTATCTTTCACATGTACTTAGATAAGGGTGTCATTGTCCTACATCTGACATCAGGGGGACAAACATCAGCGGGCCTACTTTGGACCTCTGTTTTACCTCAGCTGTATAATCTAAGTACTTTAATGGGATGGTAATAGAAAGACTTAGAACCTTGGTTAAAGAACTCATGAACAACTCTTAATATTTCTCTTGGTAAGTTTTAGTTTTTGAGTTTATTTCATAAGTGTCTTTAGCACTGGAGGTCTTCAAAGACTTGATGATCCTTTCAACTTCTGCATGCATTCTGCTACTTCTACACAGCTACTATTTTAATATGATGCATGCTGGAAAACTGAGTTTTTCTTACTTCAGAAAAATAATCATGAATTAGTTTCTGGATAGCTTTGGCTTTCAAATGAGGGTAGGACTGCACATGTATTCCACATTTTAAGGGGTGAAAAACTATTTTTACTTGTTGCTGTGATAGTAAATGATGAACAAGTATCAGGTCCTTTATAATGTTATGACAATTTTCATTTAAGTTTAATGCATCACACAGCAGCAGCTTTGGATGGATTGCTGGCGTTTCCATGGTGTTGAGTAAAAAATTGACTAATTTTACTGTCATTCCTGCCCCAACACAACATTTTACGTTGCCTTGAAATATGTGCAACTTATTTTTTCTGCAAAATGGCAGGAATTTCCTGAAATTGCAGGTATTGAGGGTTAGGGTTGTTGGTTCGCTGTGTTTTTAATGCAGTATGCTTCTTTGCTTCATGGTCTGAATGGTTGACCTTATAGTCAACAGCAGCAGTTTTTATGTGAATATGGACAATAAAAACAGGGACAACAGCACACATATTCCGACAGTCACTGCACGAAGACATTCATAGTGTAGCACTCAGTTGTACACATAACAAGTGTCGCAAATAGTTGTGTAACAAATGAAAAATTGACCAAACAGCCCAACTGCATCTCACAAATATGGACAACTTTAATTATTTGCTGTTAATTGCCAACATACTGTTAAACACAACACAAGATCGGAAAGTAAGACTGTCAAATATCAGTGATCAGATCAATTCACTGTGCATCCTAGCTCACTGACATTTGGCAACACCTTGTACTTGATCAGTTTATCAGAAAAGCTTCATCTTTATACAGGTAGAAAACAAAGCTTATCTCTAAGATTAACAGTGTTTTTCAGCCTTCATCCAGAAAGACAGCATCAAGGGTAGAGATGTTAAAGAACAGGCCATGAGAGACATTAAACCATCCTAGCATCACACAGCAATGTTTGTATTTGGTTGCATATATTGGTAAAACCTCTCGCAGAAGCAGTGGCAATTAAACCAACAATATTGCCATATACTGTCATGCAGTATAGACAACAATTTACAATATGTGCAGCCGATTCTAGGTGTTGATCAAATTCAAAATGCAGTATACCGTAGGAATGCTGATTTCCAGGGTACTATAAAGCAAGATTGTATTTAGTTGGTAACACCTTTAATCTTGCTTTCGCAGTAAAGCAGAGAATGTCCTCACATACAGGTGCATTTCTGTACATGGAATAAGAGACTAATTGTTCAGCAAAGTTAAGAAAGGCAAGTTTCCCCTGCATTCTCAGTCCAGTGCAGTGATGTCTTGTCTCCACTTGTTTTGAACTGAGGAGAACCTTCCTCATGTTGTACGTTAGTTTGTTGTTGTATTCCATTATATCTGACTCTAGCTTTCATACAGGGATCTGTGACCACTGCATCCAACACCACTATGTCACTTTGTGCATTTAGTTTAGTCCATTTCAGTTTTACTGCAGTCCAGTTGTGCAGTTGGTTTTCTCTCTCTCCCTGTTTCTCTCCTGAATATGAGTTCTCCTCTTCTATTTTTTTTTTGTTCTATAAGACTTATTTAGTTGCTACATTAGCCTCACCAGTACTGGACATATTTGTACTAACCTTTCATCCATTGTAGGAAACAGGCTGAAGTCATCATCAGTTTAAAAAGTCTGCTGCCCTCCTCCCCTCAGTCAATATGTGTCATATATTGGCCATCTTCACTAAAAACAGACCGTCCTGATTCTAGCTAACACCAAACCTAGACGAATTTTGATGAAGTTTTCCCTGAACACCCCTGAGGGTGTCTTAAGCTTGGCATCATCAATATAAATACCTTCAGGAAAAATCGCAAGAGCAGGTGGGAATCTGTGAAGAGCTAGGCCAAATATACAGAAGGCTTGCTTAAAATGAGAAAAAATGGCCAGCTGATTTATATTTAATCACGCAATGTTAAGTCATATGGGTCGATGTGATTTCTCATGGGTCTGCATTGTCGCAAAATTTATGACCTTTTATAATTACAGATAAGACTTTTAAACTGTGATGTCTGATGACAACAAGCTGCACATTCGGCTGTGCCATCTTCAGGTTACAGTTCTGAAGCTGGTAACAGTAGCAGAAATGTTTGTGTTGTGGCATTTTATTTTTTAGTCTCAACCATGTTTGGTGTTCAGCTCTGTGAACATTAGAGTCATCAAAAAGAGCAATAGACAGGGTATCCACAAATCTTTTAAAAGTCTTAGAAGGTCTTGAATTTGATTTATAAGACTTAAGGTCATAAAATGTCTTAACCCTCCTGCTGTCCACGGGTCATTGCGACACAAGTCTCCTCGACGTCCCACCCAAAGTGGGGAAGCGTGTGCTGCAGGTGTAAGAAATATATCTGCAAAGGCTGTACACTTGCATACTGCCCTACTTGTGGTAATCGGGACTTTAGTGAAGGCGGCACAGTTTCAACAGGTGGACACGGTGTGTGTACAGAATATGAGGACAAGGGGAGAATTAACAAATTAGTAAGATTTCAAAATATACTGTCCGTCAGGTATCGAAATCCACAGTACATCACCCAATTTCCAAAACACGACACTGACAATCTGACTAGTAACCAAATGTATTCTAGAATAACATGTGTTCCCCCTAATATCACTTCAGTTCAGAAAGCCGGATAATTATTCCTCTTGAAACTAGGCTTGTATGTTCACATGGCCATTATTAACATAACTACCGTGTTCAACATTTCACCTGTTGATTTAATTACAAGACCCTCAGGCCTGGACTTAGTCAGTGTTAGGAGAGACTACTGTATTTAGCTGCAGCTGCTAACCACACATCCACACCCCTCCTCCAGGTGACTTTGACCAGAAGCCCTATGTGTCTGGAGATGCCGACTGCTCAACAACCCAGCTGTTCGGAGACGAGGACTACGTGTTACTGGCATGTGATGGCTTCTTTGATGCAGTCAGACCTTCAATGGTCCCACATCTGGTCTTAGATGCACTCCAGCAGCCTGGTGACACCGAAGGAGAAGGAGCCACTCCACAGAAACAGTCAGAGGAGATTACTGGACTGAGAGTTGCTCAACAGTTGGTAAGTCATGCTAAGGCAGCTGGCTCTAGTGATAACATAACAGTAATGCTGGTGTTCCTGCGTCCGCTGGAGCAGCTGCTGTCTCAAGACTCCTCTACAGAAACTACACAAGCTACTCAGGACTCCACTTCCCAAGATGCACCACAGCAGTGAAGGAGGAAATCTGTTACCCAGTAACCACTTTGCCAACTTACTGCCTGACTCAGTATATCTTAGCCTTTTTTTGTCCCAAGGTGCTGGCAGACATCCTGCAGACTGACAAAGTTCATTTGATGCTAACAAAACACATGAATGCAGCAGAATGTATGCATACTATGTCATTGCTTTGGAGTAAAAGAACAGATTCAGGTGGATTTAGACCAGATAAGTGAGCTACAGTGAGCCCCTGTGCTAGCCTCTACTGAGTCCCCAAACATGTTCACCCAACCCAGAGAACAGCCAGCATTCCTACAATGGAATACTACTGTTGTAGGAATACTGCCTACCCCAGGTTTGCTGTGTTGGTTTGTGAACATTTGATTAAACATTGTTTAAGTATAGGCATGGTTTCACCATCATATCTATTGTATGTGTGTGTATGTGTGTAACTTTTTAAAGATATGACGTCCTGCTCAGTATTGATTTTTTTCATGTGGTATTAACTGTAAAAAGGCCTTTGTGTCTTTGTGGGAGGTAAGCTCTCTGTGCAAAATATTTTCCATTCATATCTGTTTTAAAAGACATACAGCTCACATAAGCATTACAAACATTTAATCTTAGTTTCTGTTACATTTGATTCTGATGGAAAAACAGTACTTTTTACTGAAACAGATGTCTGAATATGACATGAAAGTCTTAATGATTGATTCTTGTGGTGAAGCAAAGAAAGGCCATAATGATTTGAATTGTATAAACAACTCAACACTGACTTGTGAGATTTAATACCTACTGAATACTTAACTTAGTTATAGCATTGAAATATTTTACTTTGAAAACCATCTCTCTGAGTATATGTGGTTTGAATTCTGCTCTTCGAAATTTCAAGATTTTTCAAAACCTAGAATTTTTTTCCAGCTTCACAAATTCAGAGGGAAAGCTCGAGTGCCGAAGTTTTGTCGAGTTTTCAGACAGTCAACAGAACTCTTCTTTCTTTAGTCATGTGAATGACAGAACGTAAGTGGATAGGACATAGATCTGATTTATTCCATTTAGGTTTGATGCTTATTTTTGGTAGCTCTAAGTTTCAACTTGAATTTTGGTGTCTGAATCCAATTTGAGAAAGTTAAAATCAAGTTTTTAAAATAACACCACTTGAAATGGCCTCTGATCAAGCTTTCTCTTCTCACAAAGCACATATACAGTCGACAGTGACCATGTTGGCAGATCACCATCAAGATTCTTAGAATTTTCTGAAATAATGTCTCTGTGATTTCAGATAGAGGTGACCAAAAGCAGCTTTCGTATATAGTGGCACCCATTATGTTGGCTGAAAAGACAACTGTCAGTACTTGGACAAGCAAGACCACAGTTAGATTTACACTTTATTGTTTGTCATTTTAAACAATGTTTCATTTTTTTGTTTGTGGTTTTTTTGTTTTTGTTTCAAGAGGTTTGAAGATAAAGACTAACTGAAGTGTAAACATAAGGCTATCTCAGGTAAAATTGGCTGGAGCGCAAATCCACTAAAAACCAGCACAGAGCTGCTAAAGTTAGCCTAAACCGTTGGAGAAGCGTCCGCGACCAGCCTCCACACAGTGGGGAAAATACTACACTATGGATGTGCTAGTTATGATCCGGGCTTTACTTTTCTTTTTTTAATACAACCTGTATCCCTGAAAAATAATGTAATTGGCTTATAAAATGCTGGCTCTTGGCCTCGGTACTACTGCTAGGCAGCTTGTTTAGGTAGCAAGCCAGTTACCTGAACATACTAACATTTGCTAACGTTATAGCACAGTTTAATCTATTTCTCACACTTTGCTCTGGAAAGGCTGAAAAGCATCCTCCAAACACACTGCTTCAACATCTGGAGTAATCCAAAGCTTGACGGTCCTGCAGTTCCTACATACGGCTGCTAAACCATGATTGGGCCATCTCTGTTTCGGGGAGGGGGTTAGCAAAAGTTCAATTCAAATCACATAATTGCTGATGGTTTTAAAAGATTGTAATAAAATCAGTGGTATTTTAATTTCAACATCAAATATTCAATAGTGATTCCAGAAATAGGTTCATTTGCTTGTAAGATTTAAATCAGCACAGCTTTTCTTTGCTTCCATATTCTCTGTGCCAGAAAGAAAAGCTTGCCCCCTCTTGAACTCCATAGTGTTATGACAAGTCTGTTACTTTTTTAAGGTCTGTATTTATATTTTTTGTCTAACTCATCCACCATATCTCAACCACCTGTTCTCTAAGCATCATCAGTATTAAATGCAGTGTTTAGGTCATACTTTGTGTTTTGGAAATCAAGGATACAAAAAGAGTCTCACTAACTGAGGTTTTGCAGTGGGATTGGAGCCATACTGACATCATCACTGTGCTACATCTAAGTTATTTCTCCCAGGTAACCTTAACTCTGCCTTTACTAGCTAGGACTCAGTGAAATGCCACAAAAGTCTCTTGTTCTGTGCTGTGTGGCAGTAAATAGGTTTAGTTTTCTATTAGAGAAGTTGAATTCCTTTAAAAACTATCATCTTCAGTCTAAAAAAATGCCTAGCCGCCTTCAAGTCGATCTCTTATGCCAAGCAGTATGACAGTTGAAAGTATTTTACACTGTGCACCCAGCAGAAAATGACTTGCATTAAGTAAGTGAATCTTGAAACTATCCCTGAGCTGTAATTTTGATATCTTGTAATGAAAAGCTGTTGAGATGATTTGAGTCTCTGAAACCTGCTGGGTTGAGCGTAATAAAGGAAAAACAAAATGACACAGGGATCACAAAGGGGCAACGGTATAGTCTTTATTTTTATTTTGAAGGAGCATCAGACCTTCAGCGCAAACTAACTGCATGAGCTTGGCAGGCTGAGGAATTGGAGCACTGATGTTGCTTGATTTTCTGGATAACAAACTTTGACAGTATTTCTGACTCCTGTGTTTGTTTCAAAATATTTTTAATTAAGAGTTCTTAATCATATCTTACTGAGAACATTAAAAATTAAGATATCAGCTGTAATGTATGACTACAGTTTCCGTTTTTCTGACAAGATGTTTTCTATAATGTTTAGTATAAACAACTGAATAAAAAGCAGTGTGAAGAGAAAATGTTGAGGATGTGTATGCTGATTGTTTGTATGTTTGCAGAGGTTAAGGTTATTGATTACATCAACCTAAATAATGTAAAACAAATTGACACCATAAAAATGTTATTACATAAAAGACAAGATCATAAAACCTAAAAAGAGTTCCATAAATGTGGCGTCCAGTATCAGATTGAAAACAGACTTCTCCTAATGAGATGTTTGGGAAGATGAAGATTAGATGATTGTTGTCTGGTTGAGTAGGTGAGAGTCTCTGTGTTGTATTTTTAAAAAAGCACATCTTTGGAAAAGATTAATATGGATAGCAAGAGGCTGAGTTTCCAGAAATAAAGGACCTGCTTGGGTGTAATCCTGATCATGTGTGGAGGTGGAACATTTTATGGAGAATTGCAAAGAATGGACCCCAGATGAATGCGAAGGCTTGTCTTCCTCATCATGTACTGTAGGTGTTTAAATTAAGTTAATGAGGCAGCCTGGGACATAACTGAACTGTACCAGTTACTATTTAATCTTCTAGCTCTAGTCAAAACTTTCAGTTACATTTTGAATATGTGATCTGAGCATCACAAGATATGATGATTTTCTGACACAATACTGTAGGTCCACATATTTTAGCTCAGTACATTCCCAAGTTTTCATTCTCCTGGAGAAATGGTTTCCCACCTTGTTGCTGAAGAAGTTGACTGGTCTGCACAGAGCCTTGACTTCAATGGCATCTAGTCCCTTTGGGATGAACTGGAACGCTGAATGGGAGTAAAACCCTGCGGCCAGGTTCTAGGTTGGTTGTTTGTCCACATACTTTTGGCCATGAACAGTGTAGAACATAGAGTGCAGATTTGATTACACCACATTTAGCTGGTCTGATGTGAAATAACTACTGGCTTTTACTTTTCTGTAATCTTAGTGTAAGATCAATATATTGACTGGTGAGGATAAGCGCAGGTTCAGTTTGTGTTATGTTAAAATGCAAGAGGAGAAACAAAACAAAGAACAGAAAGTCCCATCAGGTGTGTTTTATTTTTGATGTTTAAATCTTAAATACAGATTATTTACAGATAATATATATACATGTACAAACAAAACCGCAAAACCATTGAGAACCTTTTAAACACTTAATACCCACTTATTGGGTATGCATATGTATATGTTACATATGAAAAGACGATGGTGGACAACACTTTTTATAACAACATTGTTTCCCTTCCACTATATCATCTTCTGTGAGTCCTACAGCTTGGATGTGCTGTGGAGTGTTGTTGAATTCCATGTATTCGTTTGATTGGAAGCCGTTGTCGTGCTCACAGCTGCTGTCTTCCTGTGCCTGAATCCAACAAAGGACACCATTAGTAAAGAGCAAAGGAAACGTGAAACACTGATAGCAGTATTTCATATTGGAGACCCTGAGCATCGACGCTGTGTTATGTTGTCTGAAGGTGGTGCAGTCAAGCTGATCTTACATTTTGTCATTTTTCAGAATGAGCAGCCCAAGTGGTGACTTCGGATTGACGCATTTATCCTTATTCCCTG
Source organism: Xiphias gladius (assembly GCF_016859285.1). Lineage (NCBI taxonomy): Eukaryota > Metazoa > Chordata > Actinopteri > Istiophoriformes > Xiphiidae > Xiphias > Xiphias gladius. The sequence continues at coordinate 27,341,491 of NC_053418.1, read as the reverse complement.
TTGTTGTAATACTGGGAGAGAAGAAAGAGTGGTGTTAGAGAGAACTTGAAGCATGCAGAAGAATGACGCGCCAGTAAACGTGGCTTAATTCAGCTAATTTACTTACATGATCTCTATATCTGGACAGAAGATACTTGGGTGGTGTATGACTGGCCCTGCCTTGATGAGATGTCGGTTGATCCTGCTGATGTAACCGTTTGAACACATGCAGCTACTCGATCTGTTCCATGGTTGCCCTGTGGGAAGAAAAGACACAACCTTATTAACTGCTGATCAACTTTTAGGTTTTTTATAAGAGGATTTTGGTCCAGAATCCCTGTATTCCTTTTCCAGAAGATAAGTGGTCCCCTCAATGAATTAAGGAGCTAGCTACAAAAGGAAAAATGTCATGCTAGAGGAGGAGTTTCCAAGACCTGGCCACCATAAACTTGTTCTTATTAATGGCTTATAACTGATGTATAAAGCATTAGTTAGCTACTGAATGCTCCACTAGGTTCCCCAGCCTGTGTCTGTCTGCTGTCTGATGTCGAGCAGGCAGTGGACAGTGGCTTTATAAGAGCTTTTTTTAACTGAAAACAGCTTCCTATTGTTGCTGGAAATGATGTCAATGAAACTGCTGAAACTGAACCGAAAGTACAGTAGTGGACTGTAAAACCAAAATAAACAGCTCAAAGATGCCAGAATAGTCTGTAGAGCTGAGTGGAGTCATTTTATTCATTGTTGACAAAAAAATATTGACTAGTGCAGCTTTTATTCCAAAAAAAATAATGCCATTGCATGCATTTTACTGCTATCTGCAGACATTTTCAGCTGAAACATATTATTAACTGGAAATAAAAGCATCCTGTTACTCACTTTCATTGACATTTTTGGAATAACACGCTTGTTGCACAAAGATCAGCCATTTTGAGCTGCATTGCTTTTTGCAACAGGAAACAAAGAACACTTAGTGTCCTTTATTAACTCCCCATCTGAAACAAAACGGATTATGATCCTGAACGAATCACACAACACTAAACATTTCACGGTACCTTGTGCACAGAGAACCATCAGGCAGGCAAGACAGGCAATGAGAGCTGCATTCATAGTTGTGGCTGTAGGCAGGTTCTGGCTCACACTGCAGTGTCTCTTCAGTCTGGACTCCTGATGACATTCAGCACATGGGATTTCTCTTATGTATACACTGGGAAGCAGTCATGTGACGCTGTGTGGGCAACAGGACAAGTTTCACTTTCAACTATCACTTTCATTTCCTCCATTCCTTCCTTTTTCTTTCAAAAAGCCTGTTTCCAAGAATCAAGGGCACTTCTTTTACAGAGAGTTTGGCTCAGACAATCATTTTAGTCGCCACAATGGCCTTTTTGTAATAATGGAGGAAAGAAGAAAGAGAAGAGAAGTCTCTGAGGGAAGAAATGTAATTAAGATCAACTTTAATGCCAATACACTTGCATACAACATCCAATTTATAATTCCAAAATTCAAAGTGAGAAAAAAAATGTTTTTTACACACACATTCTTTTTACAACAAATCAGTTGAAGCTGCTTTATACTGTGTACTTATAATGAGGAAAATATTCAAACTCAATGTACCTTGATTTTATGCAGCTACCATTCCATCAAGTAAAACATTCCAGATGTCTTGTGCTTTTTTTTTTTTTTTTTTTTTACAAATTATGCTTGAAAATTTTCTTTATCTTTGTAAACTTTAGGAGTCTGACTGTAAAGCTTTAAGCAAAGCTTGGCTGCACTAGAGCACTAGAGGTGAGCACTAGACTGGTCGTTCCCTGCCTTTTTCGCTTATGTCCCCCTGTATTAATGAATTGCTAGAGAGCTGAAGGGAAGGGAAATTTATTGTGTTAGGGGAATTTGAGTGAAACATTTTTCTCGTTTGCAGAGTCATAACTCATTCTAATCATATAGGAATGAAGCATTCGGTGTGACTTACAGTTAGGAGGATATCATTACCTCTCATTTTGAGAATAAACCTCTATAAATCCACTTAGAAATAGCAGAAAAAAGATGCCTCAGAACTTGCCAGATAATTATCACATTTTTAATTTTTCTACAATTCACCCTCACGGGAACATTAATGTCTGTACCAGATGTCACAGCAGTCCATCCAATGGCTGTTGAGACATTGAACTAAAATAGAACTAAAAACTAAAAACCACAAATGTCAACCAGTGGTGCTAGAGGAAATGTCAGGGGATCAGCAAATTCATTAAGATTCATTATGCAGGAATCTTAAATGTCTGTACAAAATGTCATCCTTAACCATCCAATAATTTATGAGTTACTTCAGTTCAGACCAAAGTGGTGGACCGACAGTCTGACCCTGCTAGCCCAACAAGGCTACATAGCAAAGATGACATGAAAAATGACTATAACTCTGTGTAACAGAAATATGAGTTTTTCTGCGTAAATCGTGCTAGATGCATCAGGTGAAGTGTCCAGACTAAGAAGTGACTGGACACATGGGTGAAAATCAGGAGTGGTTAACTGTTTGAGAAATGGCAAAAATGGACAAATGCAAAAATATCTGTATAGTTAAACATTTACTTCAACACTGTCTCGGAGTGGGAGACTTAACACGGCTTGAACAAATATGATTACCCCATCATTTTTGTGCATTTTTGACCATACAAGACCTACAAAACAACAATAACACAAGTTAGCAAGTAACAAAAGTTATTCTAAAAAAATCAAAACAGCCATATAAAGCTGTTTACTCCTCCGTCAAAGAATGACAGCATGAGTCTCTAAAGACGGGTTCATGTTATGAGATAGGTAGTATTCTTTGTACCTAAAGAAGAAATGATATGGTACAGAAATTAATATGCCTATAGATTCATTTCAGAAATTGGTATAAGTAAAAAACTTACACTTAAAGGACATATTTTAACAAATCCACATTCAAATTGAATGTGGATATGTTAAAATATGTGCTTGCTGTGTTTAACCAAATCAAAGAAAAATAAATCCCATTTGTGGAGCAGCTAAATGATTGAAGTTGCTCCAGTTTTACAATTTGAATTTGCTCCCTGTGTCTTTCCTTTTCTCTTTGGTTTCAGAGAAATGGTGACTTGCTCAACAGCAAATGAGAAAATATGGACATGTATGTTGATTAAGTGTGGCTTCCACTGGTTGTGCAATAAGTTTGGCGATACTGTTGACGCAACACCCTCTATCAGCCACGTGCTGGTAGTAAGAATTAGTGTTATTGCTGAGGCTGCTTGCTTTGAAATGCTTTCATACTGACTGCTGAAATAGCTAATTTCACATGGGGTAGTCTTAAAGTAAATTTCAACTATGCCTGACATGTATGTAAAGAAACTGCACAACCGCTGGTTGGTAACAATGCTGATTCAAATACATAACTTTTAATTTTTGTAAAGATAATGTGAATTGTTTGACGTATATCAAGCAAATTACATATCATATCACAACAAACTGCCTTGTGTTTTATTTTCTTAGGTTTATTTTTGACATGGACTCAAGTTCAGGTAATAAAGCAGAACCCACCCTAGGGCCCTTATCATGTTTAGGTGAGATTGTGCCTTAGTGGTTCATATTCCCAAAGTTAAAAGCTATCAAATTACCAAAAACTACCACATCAGTGAATTTAGGGGTTTTCGTGGGTCCTGGGGCAGTTGCCCACATTGCCCAGATTGGGATTTGGAGGTCAAAGGTTCAAGGTCACTGTGACCTCACAAAACATGTTTTTTGCCATAAATCAAGAATTCAGACGCTAATTATGATAAGATACACTTAATACCTTTTTATTAAATTCCTTCAAAGTCCCCACTACATATATGAGTCTGGACAGACATGGATGTAAACTGCAACATGACTGAATGGCGGAAGCATACAACCACGAGGCGGTAATACTAGTTTGGAAATATGTTAGTGATTGGACAACGCAGCTGATCGGACCGATCTGAAACTGCATCACAACCTCAGAAGTGGACAAATAACAACCAGTGCAAGAGTATCAACACCAAGATTTCGATTTGATCTGTTTTCAGATTGACTATCTAGTTAAAAATAGTGGATCTGTGGGTCTAATTAACCAAAAAACCATGAACAACTTTCTTCATTCATTAGAAAGATTTTTCTCCTCATGATCTCTTATTTCCCCTTTTAATCTGCAACATGAATAATAA
>NC_053418.1:26589828-26594828 GCF_016859285.1 Xiphias gladius | reverse complement strand
CATTGACCTTGTTCTCAGAGTTATTGGCCAGCCCCTCACCTTTGCAGAGGGCTTCTGTATCTAACATTGTATGGGACTACTTAATTAGCAGCCTTGGTCTGCTGCCAAACTATTGTCCATGGACAGAGCAAGCGTTTCACTGACCAGTGTTCTATTCCCCTTGCTGGACTACCAGCACATGAAGCTTAACACGGTTTGTATTACACTGTTTACTGTTACATGCACAGCAATAGATGGTTCAACTTAAAATATTCAAAATCATGCATTACAATCCCTAAAAAGAAACAATTAGTTTGTTACTGAGATTTGACTTCTTTTTGTTGTCCAGCTGGGATCTGATTCTCCATGAGCTTTTAAAAAAATGCTGATAGCTTGTCCTAAAATGAAAATGGTCTTTATTTTTTTAGGAATATTTATTTTATTTATTTATTGCATTTTTAGAATAATCATATTCACTGTAAGCAAGACTATGAATTTTTACCACTTGTTTTATTTGGTTGATGGATTTCTTTTTTTATTTTTTATTTTTTACAATTGACAACATGGGTCATCATTGTACTGTTCACCTTCATTTTCTCTTCCAGATAAACTAACTTGGAGGTTTGTTTACAAGAGTGGTGGAATGTAACTAAGTACATTTACTCAAGTGCTGTACTTAAGGTCAGTTTTGAGGTACTTTTATATAAGTTTTTTCATTTAATGCTACTTTATACTTCGACTCCACTACATTACATAGGGAAATATTGCACTTTCTACTCCACTACATTTATTTGACAGCTAAAATCACTAGTTACTTTCCTGGCTCTGCACACCCACACAGAGGTTTTCAATTACCCTGGCTGATTAGACTTTTAGTCAGATGTATTGTAAGTTAGGTGGAGCGATGTTGGGAACTATGTGATTTGATCAAACTCCATACACTAGTAAGGATGATACTAATGATAATAATAATGACATCGTGAATAATAAGAATGATAACAGGTTAAGCTGCCGCTCCAAACAAGTCCAACAAAATCAGTAGAGTGGAGAATATCATGAATATCAAAAACAACTAGTTAGGCAACATACAGTGAGTCAATATACCTGTGTAGTACATTTTTCTGACAATGCTTAAATAGTTTTACTTAATTAAAATTTTAAATACGGGACTTTTATTGCTTCCTCCTAAGTAAACCATGTAAATACTTCTTCCACCACTGGTTTACAACCTGTCTGATGGTCTACCCTTCATGTTTGTTGCCCCTTTGGACCTATTTATAGTAATTAAACAACATTCTGAGATCTAAGCAATTACTTTGACCATCGTTTCCATCAGTAATGAGATGCACCAGACTCCCCAGAGTTACGAAAGTAACTGATCAATTTGAAATCTGCAATGACTGATTTTGCGATACATGGGGGCAGACCAACAAGCTGTAACATTGCTGTTGACAAATCAAATATCTTGAAATATCCCGTATGATTTTATAAAGTTAAAATGGTTGTCTATTTTCACAGCAAGCAGCAGACAACATAAGCAAACCGAAAGAGTAAAGCTGTGGGCCCTAAAACCAAAACAATGGGCTGAGAGATGCTAAAATGCTTCAATGAGCTGAAAGTAACTGCAACGTCAGGTCACATTTTTCTGTGAGTTTGTCATAAGACAAATTACACATAGTATGTCGCAGCTGCAGAATCAAAGTTTTCCATGGCCAAATATACAGAATTTGGGAGAAAAATTCTGGATTATCATTAAAAACTTTGGTGAAAAATTTAAACAGCACATTAGCCTCTACTCAATAAAACTAAACTTCATCTAATATACAGATACTCTACTAAGATACGTTAAAATGATAGTAGACAACATAATAGAATAATAAGTTGAAAAGAGACAGGACTACACTACAATAAAAGGTGTGTAGTGCAAACTGTGTTTCATAAGCTGAGGTTTCAGGGACATTGTGCTTTCTTTTAGTTAAAAGAGTAACATGGCAGCAGATGTGCAAAACTGTCCAAAGAGAAAGCAAGACTCAACTGGAGAATTACAGCATATTATGTGATTCAGCTTTTATGTCAAAAGTTAGACATAAGGTTTATAAAAGTAATGAAAAGGTGAAAACACAAAACAAGTATCAGGATTTTATGTATAATGTTAATATTTTTTGATTCATGCATTATTTCTGTTGTTCATATGATTATAGGTACGACTGAGTATTTACATTTGAATGCTTCTTTTGTTCCAAACACTAATAATAGTGAGACTGGCTCTTGTGATAACAGATTATGAAGTCACATGAACAACTCAGCTCTCTGTGGCAGTGAGATTCAGTGCAGATGTGATCCATCACTTATGCGTGGCTCTCCATTACAGGTTCATTTGAATGAGTGGATAGTATAGCCCTCCTTTTTTGAGCTCTAAAGGTCAGTGATTGAATATAGTCCTCATGCAGAAAGTAACCTGATTTCCCTCTCATAGTTTTGCAGTAATTCCCAGGCTCTTGCGGTCTAGTAAATAATAGCACAGACTTAATATGCCACAGAACTGTTGCATTAATCTTCCCCTGGAATTGGTGGGATTACTCTCTGTCAATTTACAGTTTGGAATCGGGTTTAATATTCAAACCATTGCGGCATTCTGCTCTGCACAAGTCCAGTGCATGTTGCAGCTTATTTAATTCAGCCCAGCATGTGCAGCACCATCTCTAGAGATGGTAGCAATAGTATGAGTTGACCAGCTGTTGTGAGGAGGAAATTAGCTTCGGCGTAATGATATTCCTGTGGTTTTATGCACCTGGCCATTGGTTTGAACCAAGTCTTTCAAATTAACTTTGGACTAATGTCTCTAGAACACCCTGCTGAGTAGGTGTGGATGGATACTGTGTCTCATTCTACTGTATCCATCTCCAGATTGGGAGAAAATACTACTGGTGTCGCAACATTTTGCCAGCCTCAATTAGATGAGCACTAAGGCCTTCTCACCTTTCGAGCAAATGGTTTAGAGTGAGAAAGTTGAGATTGAGGCCGTGAGGCTGTGTCGCAGATTTCCTCCTTTAATGCACTTTGATTAATGATACTTTAAGTGCTTAGCTTTCTTTGTTTCCACAGATCACTGCTTCAGAGCAAAGCAGTATGTCTCTCACGCTAACGTTGATGTGAGCAACAGAGGGGGCTCAGCCCCTCAGTTCAAAGCAACAATGATTTTCTGGAGCATGGACAGCAGCAACAAAGCAAACAGTCAATATACAATGAGGTGTGAAGCCTCTGATGTTTTTTTATTACTGTGGGTCAATACACCACAGGTAAGTATGTCCTTGTGTCTGTTATATGTACATTTTCTATGGAGCAACATAAGTTTAGACAAGAGGGATTTATCAACAGTGTTAATCACCAGCCGACATATTGCTTTCAACATCCAAAGTTTGTGAAAAATTAATTAAAATCAACTTAAAACTACACCAATAAGTATTTCTATATCAATAAAAACATTATTCTTATAGCTGCAAATTTGTCACTTTTTGGCAAAATTTGCCATTTGAATGAAAAATATAGCAAAAATATGTGATTCGTATAAAACTGAAGATTTCTCTGATTGGCGTGGAAGGCAGTCCATGGTCCACCTGGGAAAATCTGCATTTGATGGTAGTGAAAGCAGTGAGTGGCAAAGCGAGAGCAACTAGCCATAAGCAGCCGTTGATCCTCTCTCTCAGTCTACGGTGGAAAGACATGAAGACCAGCAGAACTTTGGCAGTCATTAAAGGACATTTATAACCCCTTGCCATATTGAAAACGATACCATTCCCTCAAAGGGACAGATATAGGTTGAGCTGCTACAACACAAGTGTAGCATCAAGACTAGCATCTCTCCTATGAGAGAGGCTCCCCCAGTGTGTGTGTGTCTATGTGTGGAAAATGCTGGTCATAGCTGTGGTAATTGTATGGTGTTTAGAGTGGTTAAGTTGCTGTTAGTTAGCCCTAGATGTCTAAACAAGCTCAGCATACCTGTACAGCAGCACAGTTATCATGGGCCAATGTATTGTGTATACCGCCAGAGATGAGAAGAATTAAATCTTGTTCAAGTAACAGAGGTATCCTAACCACAGAGTTGGTCCAGTCTGTTTTGGTGGAAAGTAATAAAGTTTATTTACTCAAGTATTGAAGTACAATAAGAACAGTTTTTAGGTTCTGGTGCTTTACTTTAGTATTTCTATTTTCTGCTGCTTTATACTTTCACCGCACTTAATTTGAGAGGCAAATATTGTACTTTTTACTTCACTAGTAAAAATCAAAAAAAGAATAAGATAAGATTTTATGTGCAAAATATATGACCAATTTAAAATATGATAAAATATTGTTATAGTTTAAACTACTTCATGATACATGAAGTGGTTAATATCAGCTCCAGCCAGACCAGCTACAACATTAAAATGTTTCTAATATAGTAATGCATCGATAGGTCACAGTTTAGTACAATCTTTCCTATATACACAAGCATCTCAGAATGAATGTGTCTATTTGTTTCATTTATATTACACATTGAGTCAGATTTTTCTCTTTTTTAGGGGAATCCTCTGGCGTATATATGCTCAGCTGGTGACATGATGTTTATTATTGTTTTATTATGAATTTATTCTGTTATCAGTTAAAAAAAAACATGTTTTTACGGTTTCGTTAGCCTTTAAATCAGAATAAAGCGAATAAGCAGATTTGGTCAGTAGTCTGTAATATTTTTATTGACTATTGCTTAACTGCCATAAGTAAAATGCCTGTGAATGTAACCTTTACAGACTAGCTGATGGCCTGTATGTTACTGCTCCTCCTGCTATTAATTTTCACAGCAGTTCCTCTCCAAGATCCCCATTTCCATGTCACATTTCTCTACGGTTCAAACCGCTTGTGGAGGCAGTGTTCCACTCTCAATATATAACAGTACTGTTCCATCAGTCTTTCCCCGGCATTGGTAAATACATTCAATACATGATTTTATGTCAGTGTGTCAGCTTTTAAAGCATCCTGTCACACTG
>NC_053418.1:26577328-26584828 GCF_016859285.1 Xiphias gladius | reverse complement strand
CAGGGTGCTAGCGGCAGAGCTGGGTATTTGTAGATGTCTTGATTGCAGGATGGGATGCAGCTGGTGGGGCTCTGCTCTAACTCCAGCACACCTGTCTCCACTCAAACACTCACACAGACACACGGGCCTTTTAGGTCATTTCAAACTGTTGGCTTTGCTTAAAATAAGTTGTGTTTTCAACTCTTCTTACCCTGGTTACCTCTATTTTTTTTTAAAACCTTTTTTACTTTAAGCATTAGTAAAGCTGTTTTTAGAAAGGTGTTAAAGACATAAAGTCACTTGTAGTGTATTGTATTGTTTTGAAGCACTGAAGTACTGCAGGACTATAAACTTAAAGTGTTTCTGAATCCTTGGCTCATCTAGCAGATGGATCCTTTATTTTTGAGCAGTAATGAGTAACAAACTTGAGGTAAATGACTGCTTTAGCAGTGCAACCATGTTTGGCAGTGGAACTTGTACTTCCTATTTATCTCATAAAGGTTTACCTTGGAGGAAATATTCTCTGTGTTTTTGCCAAATCCAATGGATAAAAGGCAGTGATGATGTTTGTGAATGAGCTCCTGCTTGCAGGAAACCACTGCATCATTTTCTGCTTTCTACTCTCTCAGCTTGGCCACAGAGCCAGGCTGATTGGCTTCATCATCTCAGCATTTCACACACGCAGTAGGGCATCTTTTCAGTGGAAATCTGTCTGTACAAAATCTTCTTAATTGTTCAATCTTGGTTTGATAGGGAGAATATTTACTATTGATAGTCTTGATCAATAATTCTTTAAAAACATGTAAACAAGCAAACATGACAAGCTTTTTTTTTTTTTTTAATCAATTAAAGAGAAATAGCTACATCACAAACTATGATTCACCTCCATTTAAGCATATATTGAAATCATCCGACCAGACAATTGCTTGGTAGTTATGGAGGTACTGAGTCACAGAGAGCTTTTCATCAGGCCTTTTCAAACTCGACACCTGTTAAATAAAAAACGCTCAATGTAAACCACATCATCTTGACAATACGTTTTTCGCTGTAGCAGCATGAGGTAAATTTGGAGTGTGAAAATGGGCTGCACATGGCACAGCTGTTCTTTTGGGGGGCCAGTTAAATTAACTCATTTTAGCAAGGGAATGGTTCAGAATTCAGGTCAGACAGGTCATCTAAAGAAATAAAGTAGGGTTATGTGCCATTTTATTAACAACGTCTACCGTTTTCTTATGATGTAATACAACAAACCGTACTATATTTAGTTAGTAAACCTTTAGATGAGATTTCTGTTTACATCAAAATAAAACAGTGCGCTTATCAGAGATTAACAACATCATTTTATAGATTTTCTTAGCATACAGCTGGGCCCTAAAGTATACCCCCGCAGCCACCACGAGTTGAGGGGGCCCGCAGTCCAAACGGGCCCCGTCCCTGCCTCTCAACAACTATTATAAGAATTTTCAAAAAAGTTTTTATTGTTTTTGAAAAATAACAATTATACAGGGTGCAAATCATGATTCTGTCGTGTATTTTCAGAGCCAATATTGGCCTAAAAATAAGACAAATATTTTTTTTTTAAAAAGAAGCTTTTCTGGTCCATAGTTTTCTTTGTTATATACGTCAGAGACTTCTGGTCCAATTGGTACATTAGGCAAACTCCAAAAACCAAAGTGGTGCGCAGAACAGCACAATAAACAAAAATCTGCTGAATTTACTGCCAGACTTCTGAAAATAACATCTACAAATCCTGTCAATGCGATGATGGATGCAGTCTGTCAGAGATAACAGGTAGGCTAGAAGGTTGCTACAGCTTAGACAGCTACTGACAGTGTTGGCAAGATAAACAATAAATTTAAGTTATTTTTCCAATATACCATTTTATATAAGTTAGTTAGCCTGTATGCTGAGGTGTTTTTCAGAATCAGAGTAATGAATATTTTTTACTTTATTGGATTTTCACATAACCTAGAGTGAATTTGTCTTTCTAATATGGTACAAAATAGGCCATTTAAAATATACAGACAGAGGAAAATAGGCTGCCGCAAAATAGCCATAAATACAGAATATAAAAATACTTTTACTGGAATTTAAACACAACTTTTTCTGACATGTTATAGCCACACAGCCACACAGAGCCAGTCAGGAGGATTTAGAAGGCAACAGCAAGGTCGACGAGGATGAATCAAACTTACCTGATTGTGAAGACACTGATTGACAGGAAGAATAAATTACCGATGAGAGAGACACCCCAGTAGCATTAGCTTCAGATGAGAGAGAGAAAGACTACAGTGCCAAAGTGACAGGGCAACCAACAGTTAAGCTGTTGTGCACGACGAGCTGGATATCGAGAAAAGCTGCTGTTCACTCACCCCTTTTCTTTTTCCCAGATGAAAATGAAAGCACTGAAGAAAATATACCTGTTATCTAAAAAGCAAAATGAGCATGCTGAGGGACTCAAACATTGAGTGGAAAATTTTGGAATTTGTCCTCCAAACAGTGACACAGGGCAAATTCCTGGAAACTGCCACTGTTACACAAAACCTCCAAAAGCAGGCAATCAAATATCTATCTCATGCATCCAAGACCCTTGCTTCACTCAGAAGGGAGTTTGACGGCCTTAAAGTAACTGCCTAAAATCTTGCCCAGTCATGGGTATTGCTCCTTAATTTCCACAGAAATGCACTAGGTGCACCAAAAGACATTTTGATGAGTTCTGTGAGGTTGAAAGCCTATTTAATATGGAGGAGCACATCAAAGTGCCAGTATTTTACGCAGCTGTAGAGAGGCCATTGCATAGGTGACGCACACGCTCCATGGCACGCAGGAGGTGGCACGGAGGTTTGGGGTTTTATGCCCACTTTAAAGAATTTCAATCAAAATCCAATGATGAAATGTAAAAACCAGCAAGTGGCCTAGCTGACCAATACAAAGACGATGAGTCTGAGGATTTTCCAGAACATGCATGCTCATTTAAACGTGCATTGGTAAAATCGAGCATGGCTTGGTTCAACATTTGGCACACACTCTATTCATAAAGCCCCACTCCATCTTACCAAGTGTGCCTGATGTACCCACGGCCATTAAACTATTCCTTACTCTACCTGTGACTGTCACACGCGCCGAAAGGGACTCTTACACTGCTGGCATACAGAAATATACTAAGTACTACACTGTGATGCAGGTGCAGACCAGTACTGAATACTAAAATGATTGAACACTAAAACCACTCACAGGTCTACCAGTTTAGGTTCACATCGACATGTAAATGTCTGTTTTAAAGACATTTACATGTCCATGTCTGTGTAACTTGCAGTTTTTTCTACATGTTTAATAGTTCAAAAAAATAGTCAAAAAAGGCCTAATTCGTGTTACTTTTTGATCATTACTCATGATACAGCACAGCTTAAAAATGAAACACGAATAAAGAAAGTCTCACAAGTAGCCAGACCTTCTTCAGACTCATTCACAAATCACAATCACACATCAACAAGTCCCTGAACAATACATGCAAAACAGGAGAAATTCCAAATTAACAGGCGCTCTCCCTGTGATTGTTGTAGGCAGCACACTATATAACACCAGTGCTTCAGTCTCCTAGTAACCAAGACCAGTGCATATCATGATCTCTTTGATATGTTCTTGTTGAGGAGATAACGGAAAGACACTTAACCAACAGGAAATAAAACTGGGGAAAAAAGAAACAGCGAGATTGAGAGGTGTATCTGATTCATGACATTTGACGTCAGCGTATTCTCCCCTCTTTCATGGAGATGATGTGTCCTTGTCATATTTAATGCCATGTGCTGGATTTTTAATAGGCAACAGTAAACTGCTGCTGTTAACTTTTGACATGTTAGCAATTTTATCTTTATAAGGAGATACTAGGCCATTGGTAGCCAAAGACGTGGCCAAAACACCTGTAGGAACTTTGAGCCTCTTCACATACATTTATAAATACACTCACTGTTCACTTTATTAGACATTTATACAGATGCTTATTCATGCAGTGATTGAATCAGCCAGTCATGTGGCAAAAGTGCAGTGCATAAAATCATGCAGATACAGGTAAGGAGCTTCAGTTAATGTTCACATCAAATATCAAAATGGGGAAATAATGTGATCTCTGTGACTTTGACTGTAACATGAGTGTTGGTGTCAGACAGCTGGTATGAGTATTTCTGAAATTGCTGATCTCGTGGAATTTTCACACACAACAGTCTCTAGAGTTCACTTGGAATAGTGCAAAAAACAAAAAACCATCCAGTGAGCGGCAGCTCTGTGGATGGAAATGCCTTGGTGATGAGAGAGGTCAGAGGAGAATGGCCAGACTAGTTGAAGCTGAGAAGAAGGGCTAGGGTAACTCAGATAACCACTCTTTACAACTGTGGTGAGCAGAAAAGCATCAATGAAGCAGAATGAACAACATGTCGAACTTTGAGGTGGATGGGCTACAACAGCAGAAATCTCCCATATCAGGTTCCAATCCTGTGGAACAGAACAGAAATCTGAGTCTGCAGGGGGCATGGGCACCAAAACTGGACAGTCGAGGACCGGAAAACGTAGCCTGGTCTGATGAATCTTGATCTCTGGTGAGGTTCGCGGATGGTAGTGTCAAAATTTGTCATCAACAACATGAATCCATGGACCCAACCTGCCTTGTGTCAACAGTCTAGGCTGGTGTTGGTGGTGTAATGGTGTGGGGAATGTTTTCTTGGCACACTTAGTACTGATCAATCATGGTTTGATGACCATGTGTATCCCTTTATGGGCACAATTTACCCATTTTCTGTTGTCTGAGCTGATATTAAAAACTACAATTTCCTATTCAGGACCATCTTTAATGAATCAAAATCAGTTCCAAGACCTCCAGTTGAGCTGGAGTGAAGCCTTCATCTAAAGGACGTTGAGACAAAACAAATCAAAGCTTATTTAGGAACTAAACAGGCAAACAGTGTGTGTCCAACTGAATGTTAAAGAAACAAAGTTACAGTACAAGATGATGTTTAAGATGATGTAATTGAGAGCGAAGCAGAATATGTGCACAGGGTTTAGTTGTGAGAGGGATTTAAATTTGATTGGATCACAGGTTTAGCAATAGAGAACTGTAGTGAAATACTTACCTGTAGATAACTGACGATGATCCACACCTCCCTCACCTGCATTGTTAGATCAGGAGGAGTAGGCTGGCTCATTGCAGAGTAGGCGAGGACCTGTAGTGGGCCCTTATACAGCCTATCATATGCTATATGGAGATGTGAGACAGATCCGAGGTGAAACTTACAGAAATGGAAGAGCGGAATGGAGAGAAATGCAAGGGTGTGCTATTCCAGGCCCATGAACAGTGCTGTGGACTCATTAAACAGCGACCTGCTGATATTCAAGCAGCACGACTGCTATTTCAGAATCATAGTTGGTGCCATGGATTTTCCAATAATTTGCTCAAACTTCAGATAGTCAGTCAGATCAAGTATAAAAAAGTAAGGTAGACTAGCGGGGCAGGCAACCAAGGATAGAAGGCAAACAAATACACAGTTTGACAATCACATTGCATGCCCGATATAGCCACACAGCCACACAGCACGTAAAATGCCTTCTCCTACAAGACGTGTCCCTCATTTTAGGATGGCAACCCAAACCAGCATATTCCCTGTGCCCCTGAAATGCCAAGCCCTGTCATGCTAAAAACAGGATGCTGTCAATCAGTCTATGTATAATCTTCCTGTTATCTCAATCAGCTCCCTCTCGGCTCTGATTAGCTCCGCAACCACAGTGATGTCCTGGCGGATGCAAAACATTTCCTCTGCCTCTCTATGCACAGCAGACTTCTCATGTTGCTCAATTTTTTTTCTATCCCCTTTTTAATCCCTGAGCGGCCGAGTGTAGGGTACACCCTCTGCCACTCTGCGCTTTCATTTTGTTTTTCAAACATCCAGCAACAAAAGTAATAGAGGCGGTTGCATTTTGGAGAGTAAATCAACCATTGTCTGTCCACTGTGCAGGTCTGGCCTACAGCGCACTTGTATAACACAGGACTGAAACATCTTTTATTTTCATCATAACTGTCTTTCTCTCCTGGCGGGCATGAGCCATACTCTATTAATGCTCTGATCAGCTATGGGGTTTGATCGGATTCAGGGGAATAGTTATCATCAGTATCATCTTGATCATCATCATCACCTCCATCACTACCTACAGCTGTGTCTTCCTTTATTTCATTTCACTACTATCATCATCAATATCGTAGCACTGAGCTACTGTAGCTGCGTGCACCTCGCTAACATTTTCGCTCGTTTGGCCAGTAGTGGAGCTAACAGCAGGACACCTACCAGACATGGACGGCTGAGTTGTGAGCAGAGCACATGAGGCCACAAGATTCTTCCTGTGCACTTGCTCTGTACACTTTAGCGCGCCAGACTTGTACTTTTCTCCCTTTTTAGCCAACACAGACGGAATCACTAGCTTGCGCACTGAACAAGTCAAAGAGACAACATGCGTGCACCTGCACTTCAGAGTCAGAGGTCACATTATATCAAATGACGCACATACAAACATATGCACAGAGAGAGAGGGAGAGAAAAGGAGAGAGAGAGAGAGATTGAAATCGGTAATGAGGATGTCACATCACCTCCTGATTTTAAACAGATTTCAGAAACACTCTGATCTAGACTTCCTTTTTTTCTCCCCACAGTTTTATTGTAACTAATAAAAGCGAGGGTAACAGAAATACAACAGACAGGCTGGCATGACACCGGAAGCCAAATTGACTCAGAGCAGCGGGGACCCTATTAAGGGGGTACTAAGGGGGTGGAATCAACGAAAATACAAGCAGGCCACAGTGTCCCCACTGGTACTGTTTGCTGAATTAGAGGAGAACCCCTTGGAAGTGGTGGGGGCTCGTCCCTGCTCTGCAGAAGACACAGACGTGGTTTGAGTCTGACTTTTTAATTTTTGCCACAATCAAGACACACAAACAAACTTTATTCAAACTAATAAACAAAAATGTATGTTCAGTCAGGCAAATTAGGCCCAAGGTGGGCCCCCCGCTCGCTCAGCTACAATCACAGAAACACAGCTGACCCATGATACTGCTCTGTGAGCAGCTATGACCCAGGAGCTAATCGTCAAGTGCGGTGTTACATGATTGATGGGCAGCTTCAGGTAGTCACCAAAAATCACATTTGATTGGATAAATTAATTTACACACCCCGAAGTTCAAGATGAATCATCAAAAATATTTTCATGTTTTATTTTATTTTATTTATTTTTTTTACATATTATAAGGGATAACTGAACAATTGACACAATGATTCAGAGCATAGAACAAAAAGTTAAACGAAAATAACTTTTTATTTCGCTGTATCTTAAAGCACCTGTTTCTTGTGACAGGCTAGAAACTAAAACAGAATTAGGGCTTTAATGTAGAATACATAAAGATGCTTTAAAAGCGGCTTTCTAAAGCACTTTATACTTGCATTAGTTACTCCTTGACTGCGGAATCTTGGACTGAGTTAAAGAAGA